>NC_056743.1:1156693475-1156728475 GCF_019279795.1 Protopterus annectens | reverse complement strand
TCCATATTCATCAAGGATACCCACACCTCCAGGTTGGTGTCTATGCACGAAGCATCGGAAACCATCCAGGTGCAATTAACCATAGGCAAAACTGCTCTACAATTTGTAGCATGCTACAGGCCACCCTCTCAAACTCAGGAAACCCACACAGCCTTCCTGAAGACACTGGAGGGTATAAATGTATCACCAAACACCATCATATTGGGTGACTTCAACTACCCGAATATAGACTGGGAACATTACTCAAGCCCCAACTTTCTAGCCCAAAGGTTCCTGGAGTTCATAAATTCAAATGCCATGGAACAGCTAGTCACCGTCCCCACAAGAGGAGAAAATATACTAGATCTCATCATCACAAACATGGGGACAAAATGCTCCACACCGGAGGTATGTCCCTCATTGGTGAGATCTGATCATAAACTAATCTCACTGGAAATCCACATCCCGCCCCCACCCCAAACGAAAAAGATCACAGTGAAGAACTTCTCTAAAGCAAACTTCACACTACTCAAGACAGGTGTGGTATCCTTCAAGGCCCCCGAGCCAATGGAAACCACAACCCAAGCTGCGGAAGCCCTTACAAATGCCTTCTATGAACACCTTCAGGACTGCATGGATCAGGCAATCCCAAATAAAACCAAGACTCTTTCCACCAAGGGCAAACGTCCAGTCTGGTGGACTCCAGCCATAAACAAACTTTACAATAAGAGGAGAAATCTATTACATGCTAGAGCAAAATCCCAAAAAGGGAAGGCATCTTTGATCAGTACTAGCAAGAAACTACGATCCCTCATAAAATCATCAAAGGCCAACTTTGAGAAAACAATTGCCATAGATTCAAAAGACAATCATAAGGCCTTCTTCAGCTATGTCAGAAACCTGGGTGGAAACTCCCAGATATGCTCAGAATTAGTCCAAAATGATACAAAAATCACTGAGCCCACAGACATTGCCAACATACTGGCAGACAGGTTCAGCGCAAACTTCACCCCCCTCTCCCCCCCAAAAGGAGAGATAACTATCCCGACAGAGTGTAGCCTCCCAGACATCTCAAATGCGCAGGTGAAAGCTGCTCTCTCTAAAGCTAAAAACACAGCATCAATGGGACCGGATGGTGTCCCCGGCTGTGTGCTACATGAACTCAATGAAGAACTAAACCCGCACATAAGGCAGCTGTTTAATCTTAGCCTTACCACAGGATATGTGCCCAAGGAGTGGCGTACGGCAACTGTGGTCCCACTCCACAAAGGTGGTGCCTCTACAGACCCTGGTAATTACCACCCCATAAGCTTAACAAGCCTGGTCTGCAAAGCTATGGAGAGGATCATAATGGAACTCATAAACAAGGACATAGGGGACTTGCAGACCTTGGACCCAACCCAGTGTGGCTTTGTCAAGGGCAGATCTTGCCTTTTGAACCTGATTGACTTCTTCAAAACAGTTACCAAGGCCATTGATGAGGGAAAGGCAGTCCATACAGCCTACCTTGACCTTGCAAAAGCTTTCGACACAATACCCCATTCGGGTATCATAGAGAAACTTACCAGCTTAAATGTAAACCCATATGTCACAAGATGGGTTGCAAACTGGCTAAAGGACAGAACCCACAGGGTTAGAGTTGCTGGAGCCATGTCAGACTCCAAGCCGGTTACAAGTGGTGTCCCACAGGGCTCAGTCCTTGGCCCCCTATTGTTCGGCATCTACTTCTCAGAAGTACAGGCAAACATAGGAGGACTATGGCTGACAAAGTTTGCGGATGACTGCAAACTGGGTGCCATAGTGGATAGTACATCGGACACAGACATCCTTCAGAGGGTCTCACGGAAACTGATAGCTGGTGCCAGAGCCATGGCCTGAAGTTAAGCAAAAAGTGTATAGTCATACCCTTCGGGAAAAACAAGGTAACCCCAAGCTACCATATAGGTGGCAACCCACTAAGCAC
The DNA here is from genome assembly GCF_019279795.1 of Protopterus annectens. Classification (NCBI taxonomy): domain Eukaryota; kingdom Metazoa; phylum Chordata; order Ceratodontiformes; family Protopteridae; genus Protopterus; species Protopterus annectens. The sequence continues at coordinate 1,156,726,533 of NC_056743.1, read as the reverse complement.
AGAAGAGGTTATCAGGGACCTGGGTACCCAGGTTGACAGTGGCCTCTCGTTTGACACTCACGTTGCTAAAGTGGTTGAAAGACCTTCTACATTGCCCATCTGATCATGAAGGATTCACATCCAGATCAAGTGAGGTCATTGTTCCCCTGTACTCTTCACTTATCAGACCAATGATCGAGTACAATGCCCCATTCGGGATGTATCTCACCCGACACCTTCAGCAATTGGAGAGACCCCAAAAGTTCCTCACCAAAAGGATAAAGGGACTCCAAAACCTGTCATATACTGCCAGACTGAAGAAACTCCAACTCTATTCAGTTGCATACCGTCTGCTCAGAGGTGACCTGTGCCTGACATACAAGGCCATGACCAACCCGGAATTAATGGACATGCTCCACCTCAAAAATCCAAATCCACCAGAACCACTAGAGCAAGTGACTTAAACCTTAGCACGGATATAAATAGGATGTGCTGGAGGGATAGATTTATCACCCAGAGACTCCCCATGCTGTGGAATAAAATCCCGGTCCATGTGAGGCAGAGCACCTCGCTGGCTCTGTTCAAGAGAAATCTTGACCGGTGGATGGGAGATCGTAGGTTTACCCCGGGAATCATCTCTGTGTCACTGCTGGACAGAGGCACAACAAACTAATGGGCACATTATTTCTAACATAAGGGGTGGCGTAAGCCACATAACTTTGGGCTAGGCTTATAAATGCCTTAGGGCAGATAGCCTAGTATAAACCTATGAACCTATGACAAGGCTCAGTGTTAGTTCCTTTTTTGTCTGGCATCTCTTTTGTCAGACCTCCATGCCTATATTCCTGGCCTGGTCAAATTAAATGTAAAGAAATGTGGCACAGTTCATTTTGATAAACAAAACATTTTCACATATCATATAGCTGACATACCCCTCCAATCCAACACTGTCAAAAGGGATCTAAGCACTCTTGCTGGTAATTCCTTATCATTTGATCATCATGATTCCATTGTACTTTAGAAAGCCTTCTATCTTGCTTATCTAATTTACAAAGACATATTCTCTAGCACCAAATAAATCTTAATTCAACTTTACTAATATCTCATCAGACCAGTTATTGAGTATAATGCACCTTTTGGCATGCATTTGTGTAATTGTATTACTCAACTTGAAGAACCACAGAGATTCATAACTAAAAAGATAAGTGGCTTAAAAAGTCTTAGTTATCAGGACATACTGGCAGATGTATTTCTGTACTCAGACTTTTACAAACTCATTCATGGTGATCTGGGACCTAGCTTTTTGAACCATGAAAGATACAATCCTCTTTGAGCTTCTATTTACTTTGCAGAACAAATGGTATTTAAAATACATGGTTAAAGGACTAAACTTTTATCAACAGATAAATAAAACACATTGTCATCATGGATTCATATCCCAAAGCCCAGTTCTTTCCTACAAACCTATTTTTTAAATCTATCTTTATTTTTAAACAATGTAATTAATACTACAGACTTGTTTATCCCAAAACATGCCATTTAGATAAGGAGAAATTCACTATACAAGACATTTCACCTTTGTGTCCTCACAGTGTAGTACCTACTCATAACAGCCTGTTATTTGCTACACTAACTGTAGGCAATATATAGCTGATATTCAAACCTCCTCCTTCTCCTGAAATTGTAATAAAATGTAGACGTGCAACTAATGTAAAAGGTGTGTACACCTGCTTAACCATGAACTAATACACATATTTAAAATACTGTTAAATGGAAAAAGAGTTCATGACATACTTGCTTTACATTACTTTCATTTTTCAATTCTAAGTCATTAACACACAGTATTGAGTAAGGGGTGTAATCTGTTGCAAATCAAAAGCAAATTAACATGCAGTTGTGATCTGCCTTGACTTTTTGACTTTTCATTGCAGTTTTCCCTACCTCAGCATCTTGCCAGTTGTTGAGTATATCAAAATACTTGTAACATTTGTTACTGTATGAAGCCCATCCAGCCTCACATCGTTCTTGACAGATGAATGTCTTGGTTCCTGTGGCAACAGAACAAAAATCATTTATTTAGATATGTTACCATTTTAGTATCTTCTGTGCATTGTATCTATATGATAGTTCCACTCTTGACACTGCATGACAGTGTGTTTGTGTGTGAGTTGTGTTTTGTTATTTTTTTCCCTGTCTGTATATTTTTTTATTAACTAATTAAGATCTGTTAGGCACAAAGTTCCTGTTTTAGGAGAGGCCCTGTAATTCTGGGTGAATTGAATACAGACCTGCAATATGCAAGAAGAGACAGAAGAAGGCTAAAAGCTGAAGCTTATTTTCTGCTTATGACCTCAAACCCTGTATTATCCTGCCAGACAAGCAATCATCCTTCCTTCCCAATGCATTATGTGAATTCTAAGCAAGTGAAAGATGCCAGCGACCCTTGATCTCAGCTGTTTGTGTGTTTTTTTGTGCTCATGCAATAGATAACACAACATATCCTTTTACAACCAGTGGGTCAGCTGGTTGCACACTGACTACTGATTACACTGGGGAATCAGAACAATGTGAAGTTTTCTCTTACACCATGGACTGATTGACATTTCAGTATTAACTCTGTAGTACAGTACATAGGTACACAGGTTCATAGGATTGTATTCCTGAAATGCCATCCCCTGATCAGATGTTCACCTGTAGTCTTATTTTTTTTTTTTTACGAATTCCACAAATCATGCAATATTTACACACACACACACACACACACACACACACACACACACACACACACACACACACACACACATGCCCACATGCATCTCTCACACACACACACACACACACACACACACACACACACACACACACACACACACACACACGCTCGCACACGTGCAAACCTGCACACAGATATATTTGTGTGCATGTGTCTATGTGATTGTGCAAGTAAAATCATTTTTGACTGATAAAAACAGTAGCAACCTTTTACTCAACATGCAATCAGTAGAGATTATTCCTATACATTATCCTACTTATTATGATTTATCATCAAAAAATAATTGATTTATCATTCACAATGCTTATTTATCCATTTACTATATTCATCATTCTTTTACTTGAAGTAGCTTTATTATTTCCTGATGGATATTGTTCCATTTTGCTTTATATAGTATCTCTACTGTGTTCACAAAATGAAATACTTCCCCTCTGCAAAAAGCCACAGATATGATTACTGCACTTCCCTTTCTTCAGTCTTTGTCATATCATTTCCATGTATTTTATCCTATGCCAGCAGTACCTTCATATTTTGAATCTACAAATTTCAAGAAAATATGATCAGATGATCCAGCTCTGTCCTAATATTTCAGTCTTAGTATAATCTCTCATAAAATGTCTTATGTTTGTGATTTGCTGTTATATCTCCTTTTTTAATCCAAATCCAAGTGTCACGTTTCATTGCTGTAAACATTATTTATTTTCTATTTCTGTAATACTTAGTGCCATAGGTAATATGAAAAAAAAGTTTATACAAAGAAACACACTAGTTTGTCATTTTTGTTTTGTGTGATGCTCACTTTCTTTTAATGACACAAAGTACTTCTTGTATAATTTCATTGTTCAGATGGTCACATTTATTGCATATGTTTAATGATTTTATTGTCCACTCACAGCATATTTCCTGATCGCCTATCTTATCTTTAACATTCAACGGTGTTGATTATAAAAAAAAAAGTCCATAACCACTATATTCCTTCTTTTCTATATTTAATGATACTGTACCTCACTATATGTCTCAGCTTTGAGCTTTCTATACATTCAACAAAATTCTTGACATATACAAGCAGTTTATTAGTAAAAATAAATAAAAAAGTATTATAGTCCGAATTTTCAATTTTCAGTCTAGAAAGAACATTTCCACCATTCCTCTTGGAACTCAAAAGCAAAACTCAGCATCCACTGTCCTAACATTTCCAGGATCACTTCGCTATATCTGTTGCACTCCCCCCACCCCCTACAGCTTAAATATTGGGAGGAAAAAGGAATTGCATTGGCTTAACTTAGCACACTAAACCTGCGTTATGAACTTTAAGTAGTATAGACACAATTTGAGCACTATATGAAAAACAAAGTATAGTCCCAAAATGTATAACTTTCAGCTATTATTTACTCTCTTTAGTAAAAAAGATACCTTTATTCCATCTTGACATGCTTTAAAATAAAAAATGCAAATAAATGTAGAGATGGGTGTCATGCTTTGCAGTAGAAAGTGTTGCTGCATTAAGAGATTTAGATTCTGATGTTTGGTGCTGACTATAGGTTGTTTGTGTGGAGCTTGTATCATACTCCCATATTTTTTGTCAGTTTTGTTTGGGACCTATGCTTCTACCCACCTGTAAAGTTGTTTTGCTTAAGTGGATGGGTCACTCCCATAACCAGGCATCTGATCTGGGTATATGCTGTCTTGCAGCTAGTATTTTAGGAATAATAACATGGTTCACTGTGGCACTGAACTGGATTAAACATTTATTAGTAGAGGGTGGACTGATAAATGAAAAAACACCTACTGTCTTCTTCTGTTCCCCCACTTTCCCAAGTCATATCAACAGCAGTAGCCAGTTGTGGTATGTATAAGGTAATTCATAGCCTTACCACTATATATAATTGTTGGGGATACAGTTGTAATCCACAACTGAGTAATAAATGACAACAGAGACAGTAACAAATATATCTCCCATTGTAATCTCTTGTGCAAGCCATTGTCTTTCCTTTACTGGTATACTCCATAAATAACTCTTTGCAATGCACTTGACATACAGTTCATATTTTAAAACACCTTTATTTAAGTATAATAAAGAAAATTCGCTTCTGACATTTTTACTTAACAAAGAAAACACCAATTGTCATTCTTGAATCTGCTGTAGCCCTTCCATTATACTTTTTTATTTTTTATATCTTAACATATCTTTGTCTTTATACAAATTGCAATAGTTAAAAAACACAAGGTTAGTTTATTTACCTGGTATACCAAAACTTCACAAAGACAAGTAAAATCTTCCTATTTAGCCCCAGAGCAGGAGGGCTTAGAATCAGAGGATGGGGAATTTTTTTGGACTCAACTGATAACATTTTGAGTGTTTAGTCCCATATTGCATTAACAACTCCTAGGATTGTTAGGTGATATCAGGAACTTTTGCTGTTGAAATGAAAATTTTGAAATTTTCATAACAGATGATATGGCTACCCTATATACTAATATTCCACATAATGAAGGCGTTGTTTATGCATGGGGTTAGCTCAATGTCTGAGTTGTTTGTCTTCTGCTACATAACTGAAATCAACTGCATTGCTTGCTAGCTAAGTACAAACTTGCAGTGTTAAAGATTGCACTGCATTTTATTTTTCTGTCTATTTAATTGTTTCATTGAATATTGTGGTCTGTGTCTCTCTGCAGTTATTTTTTTTTCATTGAATATTGTGGTCTGTGTCTCTGCAGTTATTTATTTTTCTATTTAATTGTTTCATAGAATACTGTGGTCTCTCTCTCTCTCTGCAGTTTGTTTCCCGCACTCCCTCCCTGTTCTTGTTTTGGTATTAATCTTGTGGCTTTGGAATTGCCCACCCCTCCTGTAAATTTGTGTTTAAACACTCCTTCTGAGTCTATCTCATTTGCTCACTCAACAGAGTACAGTGAGATCATATTTTGACTTCAGCCACTCCTACCAGTCCCATCTGTTCAGCTCTATCCCAGCTCTATCCCAATTTAGTGTCATTAGCTCATTCTACCTAATACAGAGAGAACATTTGTGAAGGGCAAGCCACTTAGGTCCTGAATTTCGAATTATCTTCTGTTTCTCCTTTCTCCCTTTCCACTTTACAAAAAAAAATTTCTAAGCTTGTTTCCAGACTTTCCTGTAACTAGTCTAGTCCAGGTACAGATTTGCTGTATCCAGGACTGTTTGTAAGCTTCTGAGCCCCCAAGCCTTTCTGTGTTGGAGGGAAGCCTTCTAGCTTATCAGTGGGAGTGGTAAGTACTAGGTAGCCTATCTACCACAAGAGTGGCTTCTGGCCTAGAAATTGTAGTTTATTGGCCGTTTGGCAGTTTTTCCATCTCTTTCAAATTTCTGGTTTAAAAGCCTGTCGTTTCCCACATTTCCTGTAACTAGTCTTGTCCAGATACAGATTTGCTGTATCCAGGACTGTTTGTAAGCTTCTGAGCCTCCCAAGCCTTTCTGTGTTGGAGGGAAGCCTTCTAGCATATCAGTGGGAGTGGTAAGCACTAGATAGCCTATCTACCACAAGATCCAGGTACAGATTCTTAGTTTTAGCACTTGAATTTGTTTATTCATGCACAGCACTTGTTCAGAACATGTTGCAAGCTCTAAATAAGCTACAAATGAATACAGCACTCAACTTTCCTCATTACCTAGAGGAAAACAGTTTTTGTACTTACTTTCCTCACTTGTGTAGAGAAAAACAGCTCTTGTACTCACTTTCATCACTTGTCTAGAGGAAAATAGTTTTTTAATTTAGGCATGTCCAAAAGTCAGCTCCCAGTGTTTTCTCCTGTCTATCTGATGAATCTGGGCATCTTGGGGCAATATAGCAATTGCCTCATGTACACAGACAACCCTCTCCTCCTACCATCCAACACTACAACCTGTGAGAGATGCACTTTTCTAGCCAAACTGGAGGTAAAGCTCTCTCCAACCAAGACTGAGATTGACAGTCAAGAGGAGAAGGTAAACACTTGCACCACACCACACTCATCACATAGTCCCACTAAACCTACACCACCAAAATCCACACATAGAAACACAAAAACATTAGTGGAGGCTCTCAATAATAATCTGCTCAAGCAACAGAGACCTCCAAAGCAGAAACGCAAGCAACCTCCACCCCCAACACAACCCAAATGACACATAGCCCACAGACTCAGTGTGCCAATAAACCACAGCCCATAAGGCAAAACAACATACCCAACACACTAGTCATCGGTGACTTTATAGTCAGGCACACTGATGTCCCACTCACCAGGCTAAACAGCAAGAAGGTTACTGTCAGCTGCCTGTCATGTGCCAGGATCCGCCACATAACCCATTCACTCAGGTCACTCCACAAGTACAAATATGACTCTGTCATTGTCTATGTTGGTGTGAACGACCTGAGACATACCTCCCTGGACTACATGAAAAGAGACATGGAAGAGCTCTCTGATCTTGTAGCCCAGGCAGGTATGACCCTAGCCCTGAGTAGCATCCTGCCATCACCCAATATGATACCGTAGTACAAGGAAAAAAATGATTGACTTCAACAATTGGCTAAGCTTCTGGTGTCATTCTAAGGGGATTCAGTATCTGTCTGCCTGGGATGACATGGTCGACAGACCATGATGCTTTGCCAGAGATGGCCTGCACCTGTCGCCCCTGGGATTCTGGATACTGGCTAAGGCTCTTGCCACCACTATAGTGCCTTTTCAGGCAAGGTTCAAATGACAAATTCACCACCATAACAGGAACAGGCAAGCAAAAACTGAGGGTAGTGCTACTCAATGCTAGAAGTCTAAATCTCAAAACGCACTAACTCGAGGCACTCCTTAAAATGGAGAACATCGATATCTGTGCAGTGACTGAGACCTGGTTCAAGGTTCCAGAGAACACCCCTGCATTACCAGGCTTTAACTCATACCACACTTTTTGGCCATCTAACCTGGACCGGAACACCAAAGGCGGAGGTGTGTCCATATTCATTAAGGATATCCACACCTGCAGGCTAGTTGTGCAGCATAATGCATCCGAGGTTATCCAAGTGCAACTAACTCTGGGCAAAACTGCAATCCAAATTGTAGCTTGCTACAGATCCCCCACCATGCCCCATGATTTTTACACTTTTCTTGATATACTGGAAAATATTAGGGTTCAACCAAACACCCTAATAATGGGCGATTTCAACTACCCCACCATTAACTGGGAAAACTACTCATGTACCAACTCCTTTACCTCAACGCTTTCTGGGATTCATAAATTCCAATGCCCTGGATCAACTTAACCACACCCCTACCAGGGGAAACAATATCCTAGACCTAGTCATTACCAACATCAGGGACCGGTGTTCCACACCTGAAGTCATCTTCTCATTGGTCAGATCTGACCATAAGCTAATCACCCTAGATATCCGCATCCCACCCCCACCCACTATTAAGGAAACCATGGTAAAAAATTTCTCCAAAGACAACTTCATGCTTCTTAAGAAAGAAGTGGCGAACTTCATGACACCCATGCAGATGGACAATACAGTTATGACTGCTGAATCCTACACAAATGCACTCTATAAGCACTTACACGAGTGCATGGATCATGCTATCCCAAACAGAACCAAGATGCTATTCTCCAAAAAAAAAAGGAAGCCAATCTGGTGGTCCCCTGCCATAAACAAACTCTACAACAGAAGGAAGAAACTGTTGCAAAAGAGAGTAAAATCCCATGAGTGGAGGAGTTCGCTGGTCAGCCTCAATAAGAAGCTGAGATCCCTTATAAGATCCTCCAAAGCTAGCTATGAAAACAAAATCGCTGCTGATTCTAAGGGCAACCATAATGTATTCTATAGCTATGTCAAGAATCTTAATGGCAACACCCAGATCTTCTGAGTTACAGCACAACGGCACAAAAATTACAGAACCAACTGATATTGCCAACATCGTGGGAGATAGTTTCAGTGCTAACTTTACCCCCCACTAAACGGCCCATATCTATACAGGAAGAATGAAGAGTCCCTATAATCACATCTATGCAGGTAAAAGCTGCACTTGCTAAAATCAAAAACACAGCATCCATGGGACCGGACAACATCCCAGGCTGCATTTTACATGAACTTTAGAACGAACTGGCTCCTCACCTAAGCACCATGTTCAATCATAGTCTCACATCAGGCTTTGTGCCCACTGAATGGCACACGGCAGCAGTTATCCCACTCCACAAAGGGGGAGCCACCATAAATCCTGGGAACTATCGCCATATTAGTCTGATGAGCCTGGTCTGCAAGGCCATGGAACGTATCATCATGGAACTCATAAACAAAGACATTGGTAACCTTCAAACTCTGGACACCACCCAGTTGAGGTCTGTGAAAGGCAGATCATGACTTCTGAACCTGATCAACTTCTTTGAGACAGTCACCCAAGCCGTAGACGAGGGTAAGGTGATTCACACAGTCTATCTTGACCTCGCCAAGGCTTTTAACACCATCCCCCATTATGGAATTATACCTAAACTCACTAAACTAGGCATACATTCCTACATCACAAGATGGGTTGCCAACTGGCTCACTGACAGAACCCACACAGTAAAAGTAGCAGACTCCAAATCTGACTTCAAACCAGTGACAAGTGGAGTACCACATGGTTCAGTCCTGGGACCTCTCCTTTTTGGTATCTACTTCTCTGAAATACAGGCTAACACAGAAGGCCTCTGGCTAATGAAGTTCACAGATGACTGCAAACTAGGAGCCATAGTCAAGTTCCCAAATGATGTGGACATCCTACAGAAGGGTCTCACTGAGACAGATGTCTGGTGTTAGAGGCATGGCCTCAAGCTCAATGCCAAAAAGTGCATCATCATCCCCTTTGGTAAAAACTCTGTACCCATGAGTTACCACATAGACGGCAGTCTAAACGCCGAATGTGTGATAAGAGACCTTGGGACCCAGGTGGACAGTAGTCTCTCCTTTAATAATCACATCGCCACAGTAGTCAGGAAATCCTTCTATATGGCACACCTCATCACAAAAGGGTTCTCATCCAGGAAAAAAGAGGTCATTGTTCCCCTCTACCCGGCATTCATTAGACCCATTAAAGAGTACAATGCCCCTTTTGGAATGTACCTCACAAGACATCTGCAGCAGCTGTTAAGGCCACAGAAGTACCTCACAAAGAGGATTACTGGTCTCAAACAGATGCCCTACACTGACCGTCTCAAAAAATTCCAGCTTTACTCTGTAGCTGTTAGACATGCTACACCTAAAGAAATTCCAATCCCTCTGAGCTACACATTCTAGGGACCTAAATCTTGTCACCACAATAAACAGGACATGATGGAGGGCTAGATTCCTGTCCCAGAGACTTCCCATACTCTGGAACAAGCTACCCATCTATGTCAAGCAAAGTTCCTCATTAGCACTCTTCAAGAAAAATCTTGATGAGTGGATGGGAAATAGGAAATACACGCAGGGGATCACTTCTGTGGCTCTGTTCGACAGGGGCACAGGAAATTAACTTTCTTGGGTGGCATAAGCCAGGGAAACTTGTTGGCTAGGTTTACTTAGGCCCTTGGGCCGATAGCCTAGTACATACCTATGAACCTATAAGTAGTTAGTAGGCATTCAGTACAGAACAACATTAATGAGCCTTCACCAAACTCTTAGTTGCTACTAAGTACTGTCTGGTTAAGTGATTTGTTGAAGATCACACAGTAGGCAAATGAAGGTTGAGGGATTCAAACCCTGTACAACAGGAAATAGCTCAATAACAGCTCACTGCCTTAATCATCCACACCAATTACCAGGCAAAAGCAATCCTGAGAGGTGTTGTACACAGGACACTTTCCACTGATATCCTAACAATCACTTTACTTTTAAGCTGAGCCACAGAAGCAATCATAGTCAAGTTTAAGAACTTTTTTAAGTTGAATCAATATATTATTTTGTTTTTCACAAAAAATGTTGGTGAACAAATAAACACTGTAGCAAACCTAATTTTAAGACTGTGGGGGAAATATGTTTACAGCTATGATTATTAGACAGAAAGTGTGTTCTCTAGCCACTTTACAGATGATATACATTTATTTTTTTCTTGTTTAAAGGGACTAAAATCAAATCTAGAACTTTTTTGCATGAGTTAGATAGAAAAACATATTTCCTTAGATTTACTTGTCTTATTAAAAAGGAAGTGTATTATGTGCACATTGAAAGTTCAGAACAGTTTTGGATCCAGAATTCTTAGGAAAGAAACCTTCACTAATGCATGCCTTCTCTATAGATGTGCTCATTCTTTAAACGTTAAAAGAAATATAGTTAAATGTCAATATATCAAAATTACTAGAATTACCACAGATGACCTTGGGCTTGGGAAAAAAAATTCTACAATTAAAGCAGTATTTTTCGAGGGGTTTTACCAGAAAATTACTAAGTTCAGAAAAGTGAAGTTCAAAGCTATTCTTAATGACTCATTAAGAAAAAAAATACTAAACAGGAAATTAATGACCTGAGTAAAGCTCCCTGTTGAACGTTTTCAGTAAATCCTTTTAATATCATGGGAAAGGACTTTAGTAATTGAACAGTAGTAGCGGGTAATCAGGATTTAGTTGTAGCTGTTGTCTTAAACCGTAAAGTTGTTTAGAAGTGGTGTTAACTTAAAAGGTGTGTAGAACATTATGAAATGAAGGAAAAAGCTTAGTTTCAAACAAATGAGACTTGTGAGTCCTGCTCCTAATGTAGACTTTTTAATTTATAATATTTTCTCAGTAGCAAATAATGCATTTTTTCTGTTAAATGACGCTGTGTGAGTACTTCAAAAAGCATTATTTATTTAGCTAATTACATCAGCTGAAAAAAGTTACTTCGTAGGAAAAATGTTTGTAAGCTATTATATCATATTTTCAAATACAATTACCAAATAAAAATATGACTAATACTTTGTTTAAACAGGGGTTAGTTTTTAAGAATTTTAAATATTTTATTTTTATGATAATAGAGAAGTTGTGACTTGACATTAGGGGAAGGGACTTGATTAACCTGCTTGAATCTAAAGAATTGTTCTGGCATTTCTCTTTGGAAGCAATATCCTAACCAGGTTTAAATGATAGTTTAAGAATAAAGAAAGTTTCAAATCTTAGATCCTTAAAATACTTTCTCAGAAGATTCAGGAAGCAAACTTCACTCAGTGTGATTTTTCATTGGTTGATCAATGCATTGTGTGATTTTTAGTTTGGTATTTAAGTGATAGTAAGTGTGGAAACTTTTTTGTACTCTGAAAAGATTCCCTAATTAAAACAGACCTGATTCTACCTATGTAAACTAAATAAAAATAAATAAACTGAAATCATAATTAATCTATAAAAGTAAAAAATGCTAAATTCACCCAATTTACTACTAAAGAATGAACAGTCACTACAGATGAATTAAAAATTAGATATAAACATGCCCTAGCATTCATAAACATTGTGCAGAGGTGCATACCAGCATCATCTAGAATATGTTTAGTATGCTTCTGCAGACCTCCATGATTCACAGGCTTGAATCATAGCAGTCACCAGTGGTGTACAGCAGCCTTCCTGTTTTATTCACTGTTGTATAGGACTGCCTAGTAATTCAATATATTCTAGGCATTCTTGTGCTCAGCCTGGCAGGCAACTATATAGAATGACAGCACTATTTAAGGTAGTTAGGTGCTGGATGGTCCACCTTACCAACTAACTAACTATGTGTAGCTCATTTATAAGGCTCATTGTACCATAAATAACTGCATCACAGCACAGTGCAGAGGACTTCCATCCTGTTTACATAAAAAAATCATAGTCATTAGGCATGAGGGTGGACTGTAAGGGGGGTTTGATGCTGCGCAAATATCATCTGGTTGCAGCCTGACAGCTTCACTCTCTCTCGGGAGGGGGGGGTGCATATACCATAAAGAAGTCTGAAACAAGTAGGAAATTTCCTGCCTTGCAAAGTAGCTGATTATTTATTTATTTATTATCTATCTGTCTATCTATCTATTTTTGTTATTAGCATGTTGTTTATCACACAACATTAAGCAACATAATAGCAAGAGAGGGGGATTGCTGTGCTCAGGAGCAAATAGGTACATGGTTGTTATCTTATAGGTTACTCTGATAAGGCCAAATGGTTCTCCACTGATTCATGCTCATTGAATTCCATATGATTGGAAAGAGGTACTTAGCATTTGTATTTTACATGTGGAGAACTATGTTTATACAATAGGACAAGACTGCATAGGTGGTCTTACTCCAGTGTGTATTGATCTTTCTGAATTGGTACAGCCTTGACACACAGCTTTATGGCACACCAGCTTTGCTGTAGTGTGAATCAATATTTGGTAAATGTCTTTTTTAGCGAACAAAGCCACATATGACATACTCCTTTCTTAAAACCCTTCACAAAGCACTTAAAATTCTATTCTACTCTTTAGAAATGTATGTAGTTAACGTAGGTCACAGATTAGGGAAATCAGTTTGTGATACATTATGAAATTAATTCCCAAAACGTAGAGTACAAGATATTTCATTCTTTGCATTGCAGACCATCTGTATTATAAACACACCAATATATATGTGTACCATATCTATCTACTTACCTGTCTAATCTATCTATGTATCTATCTATCTATCTATCTATCTATCTATCTATCTATCTATCTATCTATCTATTTACACACACACACACACACACACACACACACACACACACACACACACACACACACACACACACACACACACACACACACACACACACACACACTTGCACATACAAATTCACACCAAGTGCTATGTTGTATCAATTTTTCCCAAATTGGCCATCATGATAACTAGCTCCATAGCATATAGGGATAAAGCCTTGACAGTAGAATGTTTGATCTGTGCATGAACAGTGGGCAAAGTTAATACAGGAATGGGTTAATGGGTTACGATGGAAACAGTGAGTGGTCATTGTCAGCTCACATACACCTTGAGTGGTGTAAGCTGAGAGTTCAATGCTTTATTGCAAGTTAATATTAGCCAAAGGATGTAACTTCTTTACTACGTTAACATGTCAATGAGCTAATATCCTAGCTGTGGGGGGTGCAGATAGATGGGGATGCTTTCTCATATTCAGACCCATTACTTCAGGTTGAAACACACCTGCCTAACAAAAGAGGGAAAAATGAGTAATGGTTCATAAAGTTAACTAGACCAGCCACTGACAGTATCCTGACGGTTCTTGGATTCAAACCTTTCATGTTGGCAAACAAAACAATGCTATTAAAATACAAATCATCCATATAAAAAGGGATACCTGTCTCAAAGGGTGTGCTGAATAAGTGATTTCTGTAACAATACAGCATTAAAGCAAAGTGGGTCTGAAACTGTTGGCACGTTTCAAGTAAATTTAATGTAATGCTATTCAGTGCATTTACTTTTAAGTGAAATGTAGTTTAGATGAACAGTTGTAGTGAATTGCAATCCAAAGAAATGTCAATTTGATGAATCCTACCTATAGATGTCTATATATCTAGATATGTACATATACATAGTGAAATGTTCTACCATTAAACATATATCTGTGTGTGTATGTTTCAGAAATGTTTTGTCATTTTAAACAAACTAAATATCTATATTACCCTGCTTTACTCAGAAGAAAACAAATATACAAAACAGTAACCAAAATAATCCACAAGTATCCAGGCTGCGAAACAATTCCAATAATAAAGATGACGAAGTCAGCCAGAAGGCTAAAACACAGTTTTAATCTAAAAAATCTTAAAAGTAACAAATCCACTTGGTTAAGTAACAAATCCACTTGGTTAAGTGCTTTCGTCTACATTAAGACGTCCTCAGAACCAAGACAAATAGTGAAGTAAAACTTTTAAATACAATACTAAGACACACCCATTTGAAACCTTCAGTAGAACCAATCAACCAATTAAACATAGCAAACAGAAATAAAGCAAAAGTAACTAGATGTTACAGCTATAGTACTGAATATAATAGATGCTTCATATACTTTAAAATATAAGTGAATGTTTTTTCAATTCACTTGAAATTGAAATGTGTTCATTTAACCCTGGTGGGTTAGTTGCGTCTAGCATAATCTGCCACAACATTTCCCTGTGCAATAAAATGTTCTCCCAGTCTCCTGAAAATGGTGTTGTTGTAATTTGTTCAAGTATCAAAAAAATAAACTTATTGAAGTTTTGACAACATGCAGCATGCCTTGCCAATGCACTTCTGTTGTCCCCCCTTCTTATGCTATATACATGCTGATATATTCGTTGTTTCAAACTATTTTTAGTCTTGCCTATATAAAATGCACTGCATGTGCAGCAAGTAGCAAGATAAATATTTTTTTTCTGCTCTACAGTTTAAACATTTTACTGTGTCCCAATGATTAATAATGTTCAAAACTCCATTGTCCTTATTCACATTAATATAGGAACAATATGCACATTGGTGACATTTTCTAGTCGTAGGTACACCCCTGCTCGTACAACTTCTTCCCAACATCATATTAACATTCTGCCTGTTTTTATATGTGAAAAATGGTGGAGATTTAAATAAATGACAGATGTTACTATCAACTTATCAACTTGTAACAAGTTGATAGTAACATCTGTCATTTATTTAAATCTCCACCATTTTTTTCCAGATGGAAGGGGAGCAAGGTTAGGTGTACCGGAGGCGGTTTCAAATTGTTTTATCATGGTGTGGATGGGAGGAGAAATGGCGTAGGCATTATCCTGAAGGAACAGTATGCTAAGAGTGTTTTGGAGGTGAAAAGAGTGTCGGATAGAGTGATGTTTATGAAGCTGGAAATTGATGGTGTAATGATGAACGTTGTTAGTGCATATGCTCCACAGGTTGGGTGTGCGATGGATGAGAAATTTTGGAGTGAGTTGGATGAAGTGGTGATGACTCTACCCAAGGGTGAGAGACTGGTGATTGGAGTAGATTTCAATGGGCATGTTGGTGAAGGGAACAGAGGGGATGAGGAAGTGATGGGTAGGTATGGTGTTAAGCAAAGGAATGCAGAAGGTCAGATGGTAGTGGATTTTGCAAAAAGGATGGACATGGCTGTGATGAATATGTATTTTAACAAGAGGGAGGAGCATAAGGTGACATACAAGAGTGGAGGAAGATGCACACAGGTGGATTATATCTTATGTAGAAGGGCCAATCTGAAGGAGATTGGAGACTGTAAAGTGGTGGCAGAGGAAAGTGTAGTTAGGCAGCATAGGATGGTGGTTTGCAGGATGACATTGGTGATCAAGAAGAGGAGGATGAGTGTGAGAGCAGCACCAAGGATCAAATGGTGGAAATTGAAAAAGGGTAATTGTGAGGTGATGTTCAGGGAAGAGTTAAGACAGGCACTGGGTGGCAGTGAAGAGTTACCGAATAGCTGGGTAACTACAGCAGAGCTAGTAAGAGAGATGGCTAGAAGGGTGCTTGGTGTGACATCTGGAAAGAGGAAGGAGGACAAGGAGACCTGGTGGTGGAATGAAGAAGTACAGGAAAGTATACAGAGAAAGAGGTTGGTGAAGAAGAAGTGGGATTGTCAAAGAGATGAAGAAAGTAGACAAGAGTATAAGGAGATGAGGTGCACGGCAAAGAGAGAGGTGGCGAAGGCTAAGGATAAGGTGTATGAAGAGTTGTATAAAAGGTTGGACACTAAGGAGGGAGAAAAGGACCTGTACCAATTGGCTAGACAGAGGGACCGAGCTAGTAAGATGTGCAGCAGGTAAGGGTGATAAAGGATAATGACTGAAACGTACTCACAAGCGAGAAGAGTGTGTTGAGCAGATGGAAAGAGTACTTTGAGAGGTTGATGAATGAAGAGAATGAGAGGGAGAGAAGGTTGGTTGATGTGCGGATAGTGAATCATGAAGTGCAGTGGATTAGCAAGGAGGAAGTAAAGATAGCTATGAAGAGGATGAAGAATGGAAAGGCTGTTGGTCCAGATGACATACCTGTGGAAGCATGGAGGTGTTTAGGTGAAATGGCAGTGGAGTTTTTAACTAGATTGTTTAATGAAATCTTGGAAAGTGAGAGGATGCCTGAGGAATGGAGAAAAAGTGTTTTGGTTCCGATTTTTAAGAATAAGGGTGATGTGCAGAGCTGTAGTAACTACAGAGGCATTAACCTAATCAGTCACAGCATGAAGTTATGGGAAAGAGTAGTGGAAGCTAGGTTAAGAAGGGACATGATGATTAGTGAACAGCAGTATGGTTTCATGCCAGGAAAGAGCACTACAGATGCGATGTTTGCTCTGAGAGTGTTGATGGAGAAGTACAGAGAACGTCAGAAGGAGTTGCATTGTGTCTTTGTGGATTTAGAGAAAGCATATGACAGGGTGCCTAGAGAGGAGTTGTGGTATTGTATGATGAAGTCAGGAGTGTCAGAGATGTATGTAAGAGTGGAACAGGATATGTATGAGAGCAGTGTGCCAGCAGTGAGGTCTGCGGTGGGAGTGATGGATACGTTTAAGGTGGAGGTGGGATTACATCAAGGATCAGCTCTGAGCCCTTTCTTATTTGCAATGGTGATGGACAGGTTGACAGACGAGATCAGACAGGAGTCCCCATGGACTATGATGTTTACAGATGACATTGTGATCTGTAGTGAGAGTAAGAAACAGGTGGAGGAGACCCTGTAGAGGTGGAGATATGATCTAGAGAGAAGAGGAATGAAGGTCAGCAGGAATAAGACAGAATATATGTGTGTGAATGAGAGGAAGGATAGAGGAATGGTGAGGATGCAGGGAGTAGAGGTGGTGAAGGTGAATGAGTTTAAATACTTGGGGTCAATAGTACAGAGTAATGGTGAGTGTGGAAGAGAGGTGAAGAAGAGAGTGCAGGCAGGATGGAGTGGGTGGAGAAGAGTGTCAGGAGTGATTTGTGACAGACAAATACTAGTAAGAGTGAAAGGGAAGGTCTACAAGAGGGTAGTGAGACCAGCTATGGTATATGGGTTGGAGACAGTGGCATTGACAAAAAGGCAGGAGTTAGAGCTTGACGTGACAGAGTTGAAGATGTTAAGATTTGCACTGGGTGTGACAGGATTAGGAATAAGTATATTAGAGGGTCAGCCCAGGTTGGAAGGTTTGGAGACAAAGCCAGAGAGGCAAGATTACGCTGGTTTGGACATGTGCTGAGGAGGGATGCGGAGTATATTGGGAAAAAGATGCTAAGGATGAAGCTGCCAGGTAACGGGAAAAGAGGAAGGCCTAAGATAAGGTTTATGGATGTGGTGAGAGAGGACATGCAGGTGGTTGGTGTGACAGAGCAAGATGCAGAGGACAGGAAAAAATGGAAACAGTTGATCTGCTGTGGCGACCCCTAACGAGAACAGCCGAAAGAAGAAGAATATACATCACTTATAATCTATCTGTCAGTCAGACTTTACATAACTCATTCATATCCTGCCTTCTTTTAAACCTCATTCCTTCTCTGTATGTATTATTCCTACAATTCCCATTTTTTCTATATAATTTGCTCCTACCCTTTTCGAAAGTTCCCATTTCCAGTTGTTTTAACTCTGTTACTGTATTTACTATTTCTCTTACAATTGGTTTAAACTTTGATTTCCATTGTCTAGTAATTGCTTTTTTTGGCAGCCAGCATAATTAGACTCAGCAAGGCCTTACTATGTCTAGACAATTCTGATTCTGTATCATAGCTCAAAAAATCATTCCTTAGTTATACCTATTTACTCACCAAGTATTTATGATAGAGTAGTTTGCAGGAAAATGTTAAAGCCTGCCAACTCATTACACTCCCAGAAAATATGTTCTCAATTACCTCTTTCTTCCCCATCGTGCATGGACTGCCTGGCTAAAGAATAAAAAATGACAAAATTCTTCAGTTAAACAGATAATTCTACAATCAAACAAAAAGACAAATATTTCATGATAAAAAAATTATACTATGTCTACATTAAAGATACCCAGAGAAATTCTGGTCCTCTGTAATGTCACTAGTTAACACAGGAAAGAAAAATAATCTCAAACCGTACCCTAATATACCACCCCTTCAAACAGCCACCAAATTCAACACATACTTTATAGAGTCCATATCCAACCTAAAAGTAAACCCAACTCATCCACTCCAACTGACTACTTCTACTAATACCCCCAATACTAACCTCTACACACCCCACACATTACATACACATAACCAACCTCTCACTCATAACCAAAAAAACAAACCATCCCCAGCTTACTTTTCAGCCCATCCCTTTATCTAAAAAAAAAAAACTACTACAAAAACTGAAACCTTGTTCAACCTCAGCAGACAACCTCCTACCAGAGTACCTAAAGCTTGCCTCTTAAGCAATAGCATTCCCTGTTAGCATGTTAATTAGTAGATCCATAGCTGAATCCCATGTCCCTAACCTATGGAAAATATCACACATTAAACCTTTACATAAGGGATGCAACTCTGCTGATATCACAAACTTTCGTCCTATTGCAATCTTGTCCCCCTCTCTCAGATTCTAGAAAAATGTGTGCACCATACTCTCGACCTCTTAGAGCAAGATATCTGGACAAAGCCATGAATAAAAGTGGGACAAAGGCCCAAAATTAGGGACAATTTTTAAATATTGCTCTTACAAACTTAGAAAATTGTTAGAATAACAGGTTTTGCATTACCATGAATTTTCTGAAGGGTATAAAGTCTGAAACTCAAATGTTTGTCATTATTTTCTAACGTCAATCCTTAAATGATTTGCCACTAATTTGCTAGAAAACCACAATTTTATGAAAAACAGACCAAAAAATCTGGACATTCTGCAAAAATCTGTACAGTTGAGAGGTGTGCACCTACAACTTCTCCACCATCTTACACACAACAACCTATTTCCCACACTCAGCATGGCTTTAGACCTGCACATAATATCTTGGCAGATTTATTATCTTTCGTGAACTCAGTCAACAAAGCCCGTGACACTGGCAAACTAGTATCCGCAGTATTTCTAGATTTGTCAAAAGCATTTGATGTGGTATCTCACCCCAAACTCCTTAAATAACTTTCCAGCATTGGTCTATCCTCCTCCTCCTCTCTTCAGTGTTTTTTTAGCTACCTAGCTGACAGGCAGAAAGCAGTAAAATGTCATGGCTCTATCTCCCCATATCACATTACCCCCACAGATGTACCTTAAGGATCCATCCTTGGCCCATTACTATTTATTGTCTTCATCAATAACTTACATACATCCTCCTGTGAAGGCACTCTAATCCAATATGCAAATGACTGCACTATCATCTGCGTATCAGACACATTAACTAATCTACAACACATAACACAATAAGCTTTCTCTTCCATAAAAACATGGTTCTCCAGTGCTGAACTCCTACTGCCCCCCCACCAAAAAAAAAATAAAGCTCCTTCTTTTCATCCACAAACCCCAAACCTCCAACAAAACAAACTTCAACATCTTTTCAGCCAACAATACCAAAATTGAATTGGTTCAGCATACCAAACTACTAGGTGTCACAACTGATAAGAATCTCAAGTTTGATCTACACATACAAAACAGTATAAAAAAGACACCAAAAACTAGGCATGCTATATAGACATAAAAACTTCCTTACAGCAGCTACCAAAATTACCCTGGCCAAAACCTACCTCTTGCCTGCACTGTTATATGGGGCCCCAAGTCCAACAAACTTACAAACCTCCCTAAGAAAAAAACAACAATTAGAAAGCTGCTATAAAAAATTGCCAAATTTGCCATAAACACCCCCCCCCAACTCATCACTGTAAAGCCCTATTCCCTAAGATGGCTTGAACTCCCCCCTCCACCTCCAGTACATACAACTTATTACGGCACACAAAAATCATCCACAACCTACTAGCTTGTCCTGTTCTTACCCATAAACAACTTTTATATCCCAAATAAACATCTCAGATCTGAAGACAACCATCTCCTCACAACTTATAAACCTAACAAAACCCCAGGCCTAAGCCTTTACTCCTGTTCTGTGGCAAAACTATGGGACTCCCTTCCTTTAACTATTAACCTGCACTCCTTCAAAACCTCTATAAAAGTATACTTTAACAAAGCTTGGATTTGCTTCTGTATGAGCCCAGGCTGAGGTACTGTTATGCCTTTTTCTACATTTACTAGCTGTATCCCCACTGCTAACTTACCCTATCATCCCTTCTTCTACACATACTCCCACAAGGATACACCCATACCTTTCCACGTCTATTCCTAGGGTTCCTATTATATGATCGAAGACGAAATCATTCAAATGCGTCTTAATCGAACTTGAAGGCACGAAACAGCAAAATAGCGAAATGGCTTATAAGCGATTTCTTTCCCTGGGAAATAAATCACTTGGCAGCCTCCATTACTTTGCCGTTTTCATCACTGTAGTGCGATCTTGGAAATATTTAAGTATATTTAAGTAGGAGGGTGTGGGGGGGTGAAGCCCCCCAATTTATGTAATGTTTTGAAGTTTTTATTTTAATTTTTTTTTTGTGGAACAGCAATATTTTCCCTGGGAAAAAAATCGCTGTTCGGAGCGTTCAGGATTGTAAGCTTTCGCTTACATGGGGTTGATAAATCAGCGTTCGCTTTTTTAAGCGTTCACTGATTTAATATACACCCTATTCCTACTTTCCCCTCTATCATACCCTAGCCTTTTCTACTCATACTATCCTACAACTTCACCACTATTATCTGTTACCATATTTTATGATCTCTAGAATATTAATAATCGTTATGATAATCATCTATTATGTAAATAATGCTGCATCTTTCTATTATCAGGCTTTCCATATGATTTATTCTTGAACACTATGGCTTTATTATGTATGTTGAGTTTTTATTTTCACAAACTAATGTGTTGTTTTCATATTTGTGCTTGAATTTTATGATTTTATTATATCTGTCTAGTTTTTCATTCTGTTAAACCATATGTATCTAGAGCTTTTCTACCCAGGCTTCTACTGAAAATGGTACCTCATGACCCAGTCAGACTTTCCCGGTAAAAAAAATACCAAATAAATAAATAAATAAATCACACCTCCAACATTTCTTGATCAAATTGCAACAGATTATTGTTAGATCAACCTTGTAGTTAGTTAAATAACCCACTTGTGATAACTAGTTCCACAATTGCATAAACAATATATTTCTCTTACCTAGGGAAATGTAAACAAAAATGACAAGCACACACACACACACACACACACACACACACACACACACACACACACACACACACACACACACACACACACACACACACACACACACACACACACACACACACACACACACACACACACACACACACAAATACAGATAAAGACCTTTGAATAAACACTTATAACAGTTAATATTATCCTTCACATCTATGATTCTAACAATGCTTAAGCAGAGGGTTCTCACTGTATTTGTGTGTGTGTGTGTGTGTGTGTGTGTGTGTGTGTGTGTGTGTGTGTGTGTGTGTGTGCGCATGCGCACATGTGCATGTGTTGGGTGTGTTTCAAACAGTTCAACATCTAGACAAAAATGATAATATGATACTTTTCTCAGGACTGACATAAATTCTGTGAAAGAAACATGCTCTAATTTTTGCATATCAAAACCTGTTCTCATCAGACTGTACCTGTAGTACTTCTGAGGATAATAGTTGCAGTATTACAAGAACATTTCTATGATTGTGGGATTGTGGGAAATATGTGCTAAATCAGTGATTGCAGTCCCTGGGAGAATGCCCAATACCCCCAGTTATAGTGAGTGTAAAATTAGTATATGTAGTTAGAAGGGGTGGGAGAAAATGGCACTCCATATCAAGGAGTGCTGAAAGCATCCATCCATCCACAACTGCTTTTTTCCCCATTTGTGCATTTGGGGTCAGGGTGTCACTTCAGCAGTGGCATTCATCTAGAGCCAAGGTTTAGACCTCTGGGTGCCTAGTCCTGTCATGATGACCAGAAAAACATTTTAAATAATTTAACAGCAAGTGTGCTATTCACCTTTTTACAGTAGCTATATTATTAGACTTTTCACTATTGCAATTCTTGCAGTGTCGGGTTTAGCACTTGTAATAGGGAGTTTTTGTCAGGAATTTCTTAATCATCATTTTAGCATGACAGGAAAATTAGAAAAATCACTGAGCACAATAATTTCAAAGCCAACCGACGGGCCTTAAATTACAATCAGCCTCTTATAGACTCCTCCATGGAGATCTGTGTAAAAACTTTTGAACCATGAAAGATCCAACCCTCTTTGACCTCCAGTTCCTTCACAGAACAAATAGTACCTCAAATACCCGGTTAAAGAAATTAAATTTTGATCAACAGATAAGACATGTTGGCGTGATAGATTCATATTCCAATAGTTTCCTCAACTCTGGAAAGAACATCTACTGCTAGGCAAGCAGTGTAACAGCCTTGTCACATTCAAGGTAACTCTATATAATTGGATGGATAAACTCAGACTTTCCTCATGTTCGGTCTTGTCTTGCCTTGTTCTCCATGACGTTGTAGGGAACATTTGAATAGGGGTTTTTAGACATGCTTGTAGTGGTCTGCAGAATGACTGCTTAATAGCTGCCTGTGAGTTTATCAACCTATGCATTCATATAGTTCTTAAACAGGTTTCTATTACAAGATGTTTATGTTAGGGCAGTAAGAATTATCACATCTTCTTATAAACTGTGTCTTATAAAGCAGGAAGTATTAGTTGCCTACATCTCTGTGTTTTATGACCCAAAGAAAACAAAGCAATTAGGTAGGTAAATGTTTCAAAACCCTGGCACAATATGAAAAGTTTTAATCATCAATGCTGCCTACAGTCTGTCTTTCTGCATTTGTATTATCAGTTAGAAATGTTTGTATTCACAACTTGGCTAGAAAATGTTGCTGGAAGTACAATTCTGAATCTCAGCAAAAGCATTAAATCAGCTACTTTTTAAGCTTAATGTTTAAACATCCCTTAAAATTACCTGAAATGTTGTGTACGAGATATCCTCTAGCGAATATCAATGATTGCCACTACAAAAGAGAATTGAATCTCTTGCCAGGGATAGTCAGTCACAACACTCTCACAGTATGTCTTTGCAGAGATATTGCCACAGTGATTCTTTTCAAAGTGCACTGTGTCCTCACTCTCACAGTGGATCATTGCAGAGATATTACCACAGTGATTATTCTTTCCAAAGTGCATTGTGTCCTCATAAAGTAACAACAGGAAGGCAAAACTATGAAGTGGTCCTGTGTTGCAGAGGGATAAAAGCCTTACTGGGCCCCAGAGGATTTGTGTTCAGTTAGTGGCATGGATGTTAGAGGGGAAGCAGGAGGAGAAGGATAGGAGTGAGCATGCAAAGTCATTTCACTCATCATGGGAGGAGAGAGGCAGCCCGAGCTTCCTGCAATAAAGTGACATTGCAAGCTTGGTGAGCTCCATGCTGCATTAGTGGTTCTCTGCTTAGTCAGAGGAGTTTTTGCAAGCAGACAAGCAGTCATGCACCTCCTGAAGGAAACAACTGCAGAGCCTGCAAGACTGCTGCAGGGTGGCAGAAGTTAGGGCACATTCTCTGGCAGAAGTATGATGCTGGACTAGCATCCTTGATCTCCTCACCTTACCCCAGATATGGATTAGATTGAACCTGGGAGAGGCTAAGGTAGGTCTGGTAGACCTGGAGAATTAGGAGAGAAGCTGGTGGAAGCTGGGAGAGAACAACAACAAAACTTTGATTTTAAAATTCTTACTTCAGCGTGGTAGACCCTGCAGGCTATCAGGCAGTTTTGGGATAAACAAATTAGGGAACAATGGTAACTACTTATAATAATGCAGGGACGTGTGTGTGTGTGTGTGTGTGTGTGTGTGTGTGTGTGTGTGTGTGTGTGTGTGTGTGTGTGTGTGTGTGTGTGTGTGTGTCTGTGTGTGTGTGTGTATATACATTTGGCTTGGATAGTATGGTTACCCATTAATGCACTAGCTTACATAGCTTTTCATATCCCCATTGGAGATGTTGTACAAACTGATCATCATTCTTATGTTTGACAACAAAGCAAACACTTAAGCAGCACTAAGAGATCCCAGAACTGGTGTGTGGAAATGCTAGACATCTGTTTCCTAGGACTAATTAATCTCCTATTCCTGAAGATAAAGCCCTACACTTTGCTGTATGGGCAGGTGACTGAAGTAGACAATAAGATGAGACACTATGCTTCACAGGGTTATTGTCTGTAGGTCAGATTAGGGTGGTACTGCAGGTATGTCTTTGAAGACTATAGAAATCTTTACCTATCCATCCACATTACACCAGATAATTTTGAGTTTATAACTCCTAATCTCCAATTGCCTCTGCAAATGGTGGCATATGAGGTAAAAGAGATAGAAGGTGCGTCATGAGGGTCATTTGCATGGATGACCAAATATTTGAAGGCAGAAAACAAAACTGAAATTAAAAAAAAAAAATAAGAGAAGATATGGAAGTTAGTCAATCCACATGAAGCATTTATGGTAGATTCAATTCGGATGTTCACTGACAACTATACTTCTAATATTGACTTACCATAAGAACATGGAAGAAAGGCTACT
This sequence comes from Protopterus annectens, assembly GCF_019279795.1. Lineage (NCBI taxonomy): Eukaryota > Metazoa > Chordata > Ceratodontiformes > Protopteridae > Protopterus > Protopterus annectens. The sequence continues at coordinate 1,156,701,232 of NC_056743.1, read as the reverse complement.
GTAAGAAACAGGAACAGATTCAATTGCTTCTTCATGTTGCGTGTTGTCAGCAAAATTCCAACCCACCTTCTGTGTGAATCAGTTTTCATGAAATAACACCTTGAAAAATAACATAGGATGTACAGACATATTAGCTCACATGTTTCTCCTAATAAGCATTAGTAGCACCAAAAAGTAATATAATTTAGGTCTGTTTTCAGATCTACAAACTGATTTAATATTTATAGGCATTCCAGCTTTTAACTGGACATTGGGAGATACTCTGTAACTGTTTCCTTTCACTTGTATGTGTTAAATGCAAATATAGAGTAATAGAATACATTTAAAAAGCAATGAAATAAAAATAAAAAACAAAATTGAAAGCACTCATTTAGATTTATGTGAAAAAATATCACACCAGTGGGAACACTGTACTTTACCTGTCTATATTATTTCCTTATCTCAAATTCATCTCATTTCCCATCTTTCAACCATTCTTCACCTTATTTGCTCTTCCTCTAATATTTTTTTTTGCTTTCTTATTGTTTTCCTTTTGTTTTCAGTCTTTCTGATTGTCCTTCAGACTATACTTCACATTTGATCTTTCTTTCATTAACAGTGTTTCTCTCTCTACAGTGTCTGTCTTTAATATTTTAGTTGGGGGTTTATACCATCTGTGAATCATTCTCTTGTACTGGTCACCTATGGCTACTGCTCAGCTTCACATGTCCTTAATTTGTAACACTCTTTTCCAAAAGTAATTATCTGTCCTCTTTTCCTTAATTAGCTAAATGCTGCACAAACAAACACTTTTCTGGATGTCTATAAACGTATGCTGTTCTTGCCTTCCTTATCTGGCCCAATATATTCCTCACTGATTGCTCTGTCTCTGCCTTCTCCTCCTCACCCATTCTATCTGGTTATGCCTGAGTAATTTGCTTTCTTACTCTGGGAATAAGATGATATATTAACCAGTACTCTCTCTGCAATTTGTACTTCTCCTTAGCTACTGAGAAAAATGCACATATATTGGTATACTCATCCCATTTCCTGCACCTTTCTAATACCTTACCTTTTCTCCTCCCATGCTAGTATTTTCCTTTCAAATTTGTTTGGGCTGCTTCTCTACTGTTCCCTAATTCTCTTCCCCTCTGTTAAAAATGTACCACAGACCTTAAATATCTACAAACTGTATTATCAGTGGCTTTTCATCTTTTTCATGACATTACCTCTTTTTCTTTACACCCATTTTTCCCATAACTTTCTCTCTCTCTGCTTATATTTTTAAATGATGCCCTTTGTAATAGAAAAACATAGATGTCTATTTTATTTAATAGTATCTAGTGTGGAAAACCAAAGCTGCATTTTTTTCCTCTGGCTGTCCACTTTCTCAACTAGTTTTGAAAAAAAAATAAAAATATAAACAAATATAGATGAGTTGAGAAATAAAATGAAGAGGGAAGGAAGTAAAGTATGCAAGGGATAATAAATAAAAAAACACCATGCTGAATAATGGCAAAAATGAATTTAACAGAATAATAGGAAAGATAAAAAACTGTTACACAAAAGGAGCAAAGAAAGAAAAATGTAGTAAGAAAATAAGAAAACATAATTAACAAACACAAGGCACAGATATGGAGACAGCTGGATATGGAATAAAGCAGCGCATGTTGAACAAAATAACATTGAATATAAAAGTGTACAAATAAAAAAGAGGAGAATCAAACTAAAATAAATAATAATATGAAAAAAGGAAACTTCATGAACTGAAGGAGACACACAAAATGGCACAAGGAACACCTGCAGATGGAAGGAAATCAAATAAATCACAAATGAATAGCATTAGATACGTTACCAGAATAAATAAGAGACCTCATCTAAGGAAGGGAGAAGGAAATTAATTAAATATGAACAAATTAGACAGTCATATGATCTCAGTGTGCACGAAGAGAAAACATACATGACACAGCAAGGAAATAAATGATTTTCACTGAAAAGGCTACTTACCATTTGAATTAATAGAGAGGATGGTGCACAATATAAGATGCAATATAAAGAAAATGCCAGATCACAAGGAAATAATACAGAAAGCCAACACAATAATACAAAGCATTAAAGAATGAAAGCAAGTAAGCAAGAAAGAGGTAAGCATAAGTTACCTAGGCTTCTCATAAATATGAATGAAATGCTTCAATAATTGAAGCTTTTTATAAGACGAGACAGCAAAATGTTGTCAGTATGCCAGCTGGCATATACATTGCTAAGATTAGATAAGGCAAGCATGCAAATTACAAATTGAACAGCATAGATATATGGAAACATATTGTATTATTCTTGTCATATTGACTGTAGTATGTCACTCTCCCAACTGCAAACCCACTTTGTAAATACAAGAAATTCCATCAACAAAGTCAATAACCCAGTAAATATGCACCAAAGGGTAAGCAGTATATTCAAAAGAGATCCACACTTTACACAACAGGTCTGTGTACCGCAAAAGCATTGCAGTGCATGTGAGTTGATGCTGGGTTGTAAATGAGCTTCTCTGCATTCACACTGCTCTTGTTCATGGAAGGTGTTTGGATACTATACAATACCAAGACTTTTCTCATGAACTATAATGATGTGTCTAACTGGCAAATAAAGAGTTAAATCCATGTGGAGAAACTGATGTGGCTGCATGGCTACCCAGCTGTTGGACCTACAGGGAGAAGTACATGTGAGTTATGGCTACCCATGAGCCGGGCCCACAAAGTGCATTATGATTTCATGGTTAATTATGAATTAGACCCACAGAGATCAGTCAGTGTGACATTTTTGTTACACGTTAGGAGATTTACTCCTTCTAATCTCCTTCCCTGTGCTGTTAAAGGAGTGTACTTCAGAAACAAGACCTACTGTCCTGACCAAAGAAGGTGTGTGTGTGTGTGTGTGTGCGTGTGTGTGTGTGTGTGTGTGTGTGTGTGTGTGTGTGTGTGTGTGTGTGTGTGTGTGTGTGTGTGTGTGCGTGCGTGCATGTGTGTGTGTGTGTGCGTGCGTGTGTGCATGCGTGTGTGTGTGTGTGTGTGTGTGTGTGTGTGTGTGAGCACATAGAAGAATCTGGCTATGGTGTTATATATTGCATGGCAAACAGAAATGCCCCCCTCAACCCTTTGTGCTGCTGTTGTATGACTTGGTCTTTACAAGGTGGCATTTATGTAGCAGACTGTATAGTGCACCTCCACCTGGGATTGACAAGCTATCCTCATTTCCCTTCTCTAACCCCCTGACCATCTTGTCAGGCAATCATATTTAGTAAATGAATTAAGGTCCTAAAGCAGCAGTCAAGTTCAACCTTCTGTCCGAACAGAGATGGCTAAATGATATCTATATTTTCTGCCCATTATCATACCACAGTCTCAAGGTTAGGTGTTGTCCATGAAGAAGGAGATAATAAGTCTAGCTAATTTGCTTTATTAGGCTTTTTAATAAAATATCTCCATTTCTTCTTGTCCAACGTCTATGTGAATGCCTGTGTGGAATCTGTTTCTATTACCCATTCCAGTCCTCTATTCTATGTGCCTTTCTGTGAAAAATTTCTTTTTAAAATCCATCTATCCAAGGCACAACTAGTCCCTAAAATCTGTTTTCTTTACCCCCCTCCTTCCCCGTCTGTCCTCCTTGTGCATCATAATCTCTTGATATGTCCTGACACTTTCTTGTAAACCAGTATCATGTCTCCTTTATCTTTTGATTTCAACTTAGAAGAGATATAGTTTTTTTAACTTTGTTTTCATACTTATCCTTCTCAATCCCATGGACGTTTTTTGTACTTTTCCTTCTAGCAGGCATAGAAGAAAGAAGAAGGAAGTGCAGAGTGGAAGCATTATCCATTTACTTCCAGAATCTACCCCTCTAAGTATACTTTCCAACATTGTGTTTGCCCCTGTCACTGCCCTCTACCTCTTTTCCCAGTCCTCCAGTCCACATGTGACCTACACTGAAGTATTCAGTTCCTGCTCTTTTGCCAACAGTTCCACTCCTCCTAGATGATATGTCACACTACTGGTGCTATGCACAAGTGTACTTACTCTGTGTTTGTTTGCATCAAACATCTGATGCCACATATCTGCCCACTTGTGCAGCCTTTATGAATCACTGACTAGAATCTTCCCATCCTCCACTGCTGCTCCCATCTCGGTTACCAGTAAAGAAGGTAATCCTTTTCTCTGGTATCTCAGATATGTCTAAGATAAACACCATTAAGAGTAAGGGACTCAGAATAGCTTATAATAATAATCCATTAGTCATTTCCCTAATTTCTGACATTATTCATCTCTGTGTCCTGCCATTCAACAGTATAGCTCCTTTATCTTGGTTCTGCCTCATACTCCCCCAGTTTTACTTTTAGCTTCCTCTATGGGACAGAACTAAAGGCCTTCTTAAAGACCAGGTAAACTATATCTACTGTACCATCTTACTGAGTTCTTCACTAACCCATTCATAAACCTGGGATAGGATTCACTAACAGCTCCTTCTGGATATGAACCCATGTTGATTGCAATTCTAGAGATTGTTGTCCTCTAGAAATGCTGTGGGCCTTCATATTAGGACTCTCTCTATAACATTTTTGCCACTGTTGCTTAGTTTGTGTCTTTTGGCTTTTCCCAGTTAGGGGTCGCCACAGCGGAACTCCGGTCCGCTAATGATTGGTAGTGCATTTTTACGTACCGGGTTACCATCCTGAAGCACAACCTTCAATGAAGGCACTCCCCATTCACGTATGCCTCCAAACAGAAGACGCTCTAGCTGGGAATCGAACGGGACAACGTCTTGCTATGAGGCGACAATGCTACCGCAGCACCACAACCGCAGTTGCCACTGTTGCTAAGTAATAGGCTCAAAGTCCTATGCATTTTTTTTACATATTATCACCTCTTGTACAATGGTACCACAATCACTGTTGTCTAGTCATTAAAGATTTTAGTCAGAAAATAATGATAGACGTTTGAGTTTCATACCCTTCAGAAAATTCATGCTAACACAAAACCTGTTATCAACTTTCTAAGTTTGTAAGAGCAATATTTAAAAATTGTCCCTATTTTGGGGCCTTTGTCCCCCCATTATTTATGGATTTGCCCAGATTTCTTGCTCAAAGGGGTTGAGAGGTATGGTGCATAATACTTCTGAAAATTCTGTGAGGCACTTGCTTTCTTCATTCTGGAAAATCAACAAATAAGATATATTTTTGCATTGTTTCAGACTTATAAATCAAGAAATCCTTAGAATGCTTGTTGCTAGTCAGACAAGTAGAAACCAAACAAGCGAAAAAATCCAAGTCAGTGTTCCTTTGTACACCTCATATGTTAAAATGATACTAGAAGTCTGAAATAAACTCATATGGCTAACTGAAACATATATCACTTCAAATACGTTGATATCTGGTTTAAGTCTATTTCCTTCTTCCAAAACAAATATTAAGGTCTTAGATGACAAAATCAAAGCCACAGAAGAATTCTCAATAGACCCGTTCTAGCTGAATGATACCTGAGTCTAGGACAGCAATATACTTATGTCTGCTATCTGTGACCCTTACCCTAAGTCTGCCTCTGCCCATAATCCTGTCTCCACTCATAACTACCTTAAACATTGCATTACATTACCAAAACCCCCTTTCCTAACAATACCACTCTTCAGAAAAATTGTATGAAGGGTATGTTAGGATTTTGATCCCACCCCATTTTTGAGTGATTTCTAAAAGAAATTTTTCTCTTTTTGCTATCAAATTAGTTTAGATGTTTTTTTCAATGACTGTGAGTTTCCAAATGCAGAAAACAGTGTAAAGAACATCATGTTTCTACACATAGATTTAAATACATAGACTATTTTGGAGTTATACAACTGACTTTATAATCAATTGCCTTTCCCAGATCCACATGTATTTTTTATGTAGCTATACAAAGCATATACAAATAACACTGAATAAGTAAACCAAATACTTTACTAATTTTAAATATAAGAAGAAACATAAATTATACTGACCAAGTGGTCTAATCGAAAATGACAATTTCCAAAAAATATCATATTTTCCCATGTAGACTACATTCAGGAATTACATACTATCATACCACAAAATGAAAAAAAAGTTTTTTTATTTTCATAGTTGCTCTGCACACATCTTGCCAAAGCCCTTCACCTAATCCTGCTTAGTACACACTGCTGTTATCACAAGCCTGCCTTGTCGCTTATCCCCACACCATTTTATTTTGTTCAATACATCCAGTGAGATGCCCTGCCTGCATTGTTTAATGTCTGCTCTAGCAGGTCACACTCAACTTCCTTATTACTATGATCTTTAATTGAATTTGATATTATATACATTACAATTTCCTTGTAATTTGGTTTGTTCTTTTAGTATTACACCAATGGAATGCACAGAAGTATGAATCCAAAGTTGATGAATTACAGAAAAGACAATCAGGAAAAAAACTGTTCTCTTATGTCAGATTTGCATATTGTCTGCCTCAATCATAACTTAGTTTCAGTTCTTTTCATACTCTGGAAAGTAGGTATTATCATTCCACTTGCTTTTTATGACTTGTGGTTTATGCTCCTTATTTGCATTTCAAGTTGGATTTAACCCTTGCTGTTGTTATTTGCATTGTGGTCTCCCAGTTCATGTGGGAAAACATTGTGTAATCTATTCTATCCATGTTGTAGCCACAAACTGACCAATGGGGTACCAGATTACTTGTATTACAGAATACCCCAGGCCAGTGTCAGTAGTTCACTATGACTAGACCTCAGGAAGAAAAAAAAAAGCAAATTGTGAGCTGTATGCCTTAGTAGGTTTCTGACTTGTAAGTGTGGAATTATATAAACTGAAAACTGTGAGGCTCCAGAGCTGTATTTTATAGAACATAGATGCACAAAAATATGGAGTGTGAGAGCAGACCTCTTGGCCCACTTGTGCCAATTTCTTTATTTGTCGGATAAGCTATAGATTATACTTTACCAAAATCTTATTTTCCCCATTTCTACACAACAGCTCCCTTATACCTGTTCTGCACATCTGTGAATTAAATCACAGTTAATGGCCATACAGTCATATCAGGATGTTCTGAGAATTTCATGTTTCCATGTTGTTTCTCTCACACAGACTCATAGGTTCATTGGTGATTACTAGGCTAACAATTCTTTTAAAGCCTAGTCATGCTTTCCAAATGTATTGTTCAGGTGTTGATACCCCTCATGTTATATGGGGTGTAGTTTGGGTCTGAGAGGCTAAGCATTTGCAAGCTTCCGCTTTCTAACAGAGACATAGGCAACAGACCAGGTGTCAGTTCACTGTTCCCATCCATTGACCCATTGCTCCTTCTGTAGCACTCTTCATTCTGCCTGTTCTTAAAGGACTTTCCAGGGAAGTGACTTATATTTCACTCCCAGCTTGAAGAAAGTAAAAATGTCTCAGACACACATCTGTCCTTCACGCATTTTGTATTTATGTTGCTGATGAAGTTTAGGTTCCTAAATCTGGGGTTTCTGATGCTATTTATTTTGAAGATTTGCAATTGTTCTGTAAGGCTGGAACAGGTGGTGTTTTGAATTCCAAGCATGGATCTTCTGTCAGCAGTCTGTAGGAGACCTAGTACAAGGACAAGGCTTTGAGGCAGTCCACATAGGAGATATTGTCTACACCATGAATTCTTCTTCTGAATAAGCTCAATGGATGTCCCACTTGTTGCATAAGTTTGGTCAGGAGCATACCAAAAGGAGCAATGTACTCAATTGTTGGTCTC